>NC_057807.1:611669070-611682531 GCF_018294505.1 Triticum aestivum | reverse complement strand
ATAGTGCTGGTGCTCGGTGTGCCGCAGCGGCTGACGCAGCTGGGGGTGGGGCCCGCAGAGGTCGCCGACGGGTGGGCCCGGGTGGCGGGGGGTGGGGGGTGGGATGGGGGAGTGGGGGGCACCTGGCTGGCCCTGGGAATGGCGTCGTTGCATGCGGGGGGTGGATACAGCCTGCGCGCACCGCGGAGGTCTACACAGCATTTCGCCCGAGGTTTAAATTTACGGGGAGGGGGGGACGGATTTGCGTGGGCAGATTTTCTTTGAAGTATCAAGTTTCAGCGGTTGAAACTTGGCGAAGTTTTTAAAAACTTGACAAAATATATTCAAAACGGGTCTAATTTGAGAGCCCTCGTCACAAGAAACGATGTGAATGTGAACGAAACTTAATTTGAGCTTTTAGTTCAAAAGATGCGCAAGATTGAAAATCAAAAGCCAAAAGAAAACATATAGAGTACTATATGGCGGTGGACATTATTCGTGCACTTACTACTATGTTTGTGTCTTTTTCGGTTTTGAAAATTTGGCCAGCTATACGACTTTAAAACCAGTGCTTGAAACTCTAGCGTGCGTACAGTTGTGATATCAGGTCCAACAAATAGCAGTAGTCAACAATATCGGGGATGCCGCAGATCTTTTTGCTTCTATCAGAAAGGAAAGGAAAATATCTTTTAGGCGCGTGCAAGTGGTAATTTTGCCTAGTCAAGCCACACCATGAGCACCACGGAATCAATCATCTCAACAGCTAGCTACATCCGTCCTTTGGATAATCGAGCAAAAGTAAAGCGCAAGATACCCGATACAAACACATGTTGATCTATCTTTAGAGCCAGCATAACACATAATCATTAGGCCATGGCATACAGCTGCAAGCCCTACAGAACGGAAGGCCACCGCCGGCACAGCAACACTTCTGCCGAAAGTCATTCCAGAACTATCTCGAGATGCGGCGAACTGATCCCGTCCGTCAGTTCGTCGAGCACCTCCGATCTCTCGCACTCGTGCCACTCCCGGCGGCGGCGCACAATGTCCAGGCCGACGAGCTCCCGATCTTCGTCCTCCACGACGTGCCCGTCCAGCAGGCGGACGCGCTCCAGGATCGGCGATGCCTGGATGATCTGCTTCACAAAGCCTGTCTGCCACGCCGCCCCGCCGAAGCCGATGACCACGAGTTCTTTCAGGTGATAGTAGCGCTGATGGTGTTCCACTTGCACATCTGGTGATCCTGTGGCACCCGCCTTCTCTGAGTTGTTGTCAAACTGCATTCACAATTCTTGGTTTCAGGAATCTCTCAACCAAAAAAAAAGAGTGCCCTGCTTGACAAAATCGTAGGATGAACGTACATGAACATGGAGCGACTCCAAGGCAGGTGCGGCAGCAAGTAGGTGGAGAATCCAGAATGTATCCCAGTTCATTGGCACGTTTGCAATGAATAGTTTCTTGAGATGACTGAGCTGGTCGGGAATGGCGGTTAGTTCCATCCACATCTGCATAAATGAAGTGATAATTTAGTACTGTCTTACTGATGCAATGTCATGACCAATATGAAAGAGATCATTTCAGGAAAAGCTACTTACCTGACGCCCTCTTAACTGCAGAACAAGGCACTCTAGCGGTGGCGGCGCCCCTAAAAAGAATTTGCTTAGTCGATATGTCCTGTTGCTACCAGAGGAATCATTCTTGCCGTCATCTCCAGTTTGCAAGAAGTTCAAACTCACATGCCTAAGCCGAGGCACCAAGCCATAGTGTAGTATAGTTGGCTGACCACGACAAGCAAATGTTTCAAGATAAGGCACCAAACCCAGGTAGACACCCACAGTGTTGTAGTTGTCCAATTGCAGACTCTTTAACTTTGAGTTAGGACCAAAGATATGAAAAGCAGGTTGGCGACAACTTAAATCTTTCAGCCTCAAATCCACCAGCTGCATGCAGTTTCTCAGAATATCATCAACGCGTGACATACGTGAACTTTCTTTGCAGAGAGTAAGTGATGTGAGCTTCTGAAATGTCAAGGAATAGGGTGCAAAACAATGATCACAATTGGATAGCACAAGCCGTTTCAGTCGCACATTTTTGCATCCATCCAACAGCCGGAAGTCATAGCGCCAGCAAGAGTTGTCAATGAAAAGCTCCAAATCTTCAACGCCCCATCTGCCAATCGCTTCCGTAATCCATTGATCAGCGAAATTGCTAGTCCCACAGGCTTGAAGCCTCAGCTTCTGGATAGACCGTTGCTGAACATTGTTGGGGGGCAGAAGGAATGCATTCACCCGTTTAACATAGCGTCGCATGGCCAAACGCTCATAACGTTGAAGGATGGGTGTTAGCAGACGGACTTTCCACTTCCAGTCTTTGAAGGAATATAACTGGTCTCTAGAAGCATAACTGTCGTCCGACTTCAGTGCATTCTTCTCTGCCTTATACCCTGCCTTAGCCTCCATCATAATTTGCTTCAGTCTGTGGTACCGTGGAGGGAGAAGGTCATCAACCGCAAGGTCATAACATGTGCGCGGGTATGTAGGAAGATCCCGCCATCGCCTCGAAAGGATAGTGGTGCTTATCGCTGTCCGTGCATCTAGCTTGTCGATGATCAAGATTAACATCTCGTCAGGTAAGCTGCTGATCTTGTCCTCACAGCAACTGCTGTGTTCCTCGCCCAGACGCATCTAGTTTTATTTTGGTGAGACATAAATGAACAGTCAGGGAATTCCAAATAGAATAAACAGATAACTGAGCAATTTGCATTAAAAGTAAGCATTAACAACATTACTAGTCAAAAATAGTGCACGAACTAGCAAAACAAATGAAAGAGTGCGTCCACCTATTCAACCTAAATAGTAATGACACGAGCAGGCACAACAATTTTAAGAGCATATATGTATCATACTATATAGGTACTCCATTCTGCTGCAAGAGACGGACAGGAACAGATGTTCTATTTGGCAAAATATTTAACAATAAACTTATAGACTAAAAAGAGAGAAAATCAGTAGCAACATACACAAAAAACTGCATTGTCTCTACCTACCACTGGGTTAGGAACTGCTTTAAAAAAGGATTGTCACATATTCACCGAACAGATTTCAGACGTTGCTTATGTCGCAATTGTTGTTGTGTGATTCACCCAGGAATTTCGTGTTAATATGTAACTGTGCGCGCCTGATTAGACTTTGTTTATCCTTGACTGCAGGAACTGGGCGTTTGTTGGTGCTGGAATGCGAGGTCACTTGCTTAGCTGGCTCACGGATGCCAAATCTGCAGATACAAGGCATGGCCAAACCAAGCAAGGCAACCATCGATCCAGCCGTTGCCCAGCAGGGACTAGTAATGACAGGAGCAGGCGCAACAATTTCAAGAGCATGTATGCACTATACTAATACAGTACATAGGTACTCCATTATGCTGCAAAAGGTGGACAGGAACATGTGTTCTAGCTGTGCCCAATTTTAAACACAAACTGAGAGATTAAATAGTTAAAAAAATGTAGCAGAATTCACACCAAACTGTTTTCCCCTACCTACAGCTCAACAAACACGGAGCAATCACAGGGAAACTATTCAACGAAAATGACAGGGATGGGGCACCGTGCTTACCCGTTTCGGGTGTGGGTAGGCGGCGGCGGCGGCGGTGCGGGGATCGGAGGCCTTCCTGGGCCGGCGGCGGCGTGGAGGAACTGCGCCCATGTCCATCGGGTCCGAGGCGCGGTGGCGGCCGACCGGTACGGGGCTGATTTAGGAGGGGTGGATTTGGGCTGGAGACTCAGAGATGCTGCCGAGCGCCGGCTACTGCGCGACCTCGCCGCCGCGATGGGCGTGGATTCGCTTTGCCCGGCTCGCATCAGTTTCTTTGCTCCATGCCTTTTCTTTTTTTTTTGAGTCTCTTTGCTTTGCTCCATGCCTGCGCCTCCGGCGACGACGCACTCGATTTTGCAGCTGGGCCAGCCCATCCGACCAGCCCCCCAAACCACTGGGTGGTGGTAGCAGGCCTGAGCCCGCGCTGCTCTATGATGATGGGTCGCAACGGGCCTAGAGTCAAGCCGCGCGACTACTAGACCCGCGTGCTTCCAAAACCATTTAGTTAGGGCATCTTCGCTAATCCCCTCTCGTTAGGGTTCGTTCTACTCGCGGCGGCGCCAGCCGAATGTCGAGATCGGATATTCCCTGTCGCCATCGTTCCTCCTCGCTGGTTCTTCTGACCACGAGCTTGGATGTGAGAGGCGTTCTAGGGTTCCACCAAAAAGCCCGATCGTTGTTCTTCGTCGGGTTAGGGTTTTCAGAGATGGCGAACAAGGCCTCGGGGTCGAAGACAGTGGACTCGGAGGATGTGGCGAAGATGATGGAGAGGCTTGGTCTCCTTGAAGGTGATCTGGATGATGTAGTTTGTGAGGAACAAGAAGCACCCCCACCGGAGTCAATCAGGTGGATGGCGTTGGCTCGGGTTCACACGGAGAAGGCCTACAGCCAGTATTGGTTCTTCAAGACGATGAGGGCGGCATGGGATCTGGCCCAAGGGGTAAAGATTATACCGCTTGAAGACAATCTATACACCCTGCAATTCTCATGCTTGGGCGATTGGGAGAGAGTCAAGCAAGAAGGGCCATGGAATTTCAAGGGTTTTGCGGTGATCATTGCACCTTACGACGGGTTTACAAAACCGTCCCAAATCAAGCTTGATACTCTTGAGATCTGGGCTCAGATTCATGATCTTCCTGATGGATTTTGCCCCATGTTGAGGGCTTTGGCGGGGAAGATTGGTGAAGTTGTGTTTGTGGAACCTAAGTCCCACGATTTTGAAGGAAACTTCTATAGGGTTCGGGTCAAGATCGATGTTTACAAGCCACTGAAGAATGCTATGTCAGTTGTTAAAGAGAATAAGAGACAAATCTTCTGGTGAAGTACGAACGGCTCCCGGACTGGTGCACCGTATGTGGTCACCTGGGACACCAATTCAAGGAGCATGGTGATGGAATTCACCCCCCGAAGGCCTTAGTTTTTAAAGATTTGAGAGCAAGCTGGTTCCGGGGTGCAGGTCGGGGTCCAGGAGAAGGGCGCGCCCGTAGAGGCGACTTTGGACGAGGAGCACCAAGGGGAGGAGCAGGTTTCAGCGTTGGACGGGGCATGTCCCAGCAGCCCAACCAACATGCAGGAAGGGAGGACGTGGATGCTTGCATGGTAGATGTTGAATCAGTCAGGAAGAGATCCTCAGAGACAGGCCAAGCGATTGAGAAAAACGCATCCAAGGGAATGATGGCCAATAAGCTCATGCTTCCAGCACCTCCTATAGTTCCTCCAAGCCCGACTTCACGACAGGAACAAAAGAGAGCCAAGGTAGTCCTTAATGCTGAAAAGGGATTGCCCAAGAGAAACCCCAGTGACAAGACAAATGATGCGCCCATTGCGGAGACCCAGAGTGGCCTCCGCGGGGCACAATGAGTATATTGTGCTGGAACTGTCGTGGGGTGGGTAGACCCGCTTCATGAGCTTTGTGAACTTGCAAAGCAATTTACCCCGGATGTGCTTTGTATAGTAGAAACACAACTAGACAGAGTACGTGTCGAGAGTTTGAAAACGTCGCTTGGTTTTGATAATAGTTATGTTGTAAGCAGCTCTGGTAGAAGTGGAGGCTTAGGTTTGTTTTGGAATAATGAAATAAAGCTTAATGTTCAAGGTTATTCTAAGTATCACATTGATGCACTCATTGACACTACTAGGGAAAACCTTATACACAGAATCTTAGCAGCAGCGCGGCACAAAAAGAAGCGCTACTGCTAATTAGCAGTAGCGCGGGTTTTTAACCCTCGCTACTACTAAGTTGATAGTAGTAGCGCGGGTTTTTAACCCTCGCTACTACTAAGCGGTCTCTACCATGCCCCCCGACACATGCCATAGTAGTAGCGAGGGGTATAAACCCGCGCTACTACTAAGTTGATAGTAGTAGCTGTTGGGGAACGTAGTAATTTCAAAATTTTCCTGTGTACACGCAAGATCATGGTGATGGCATAGCAACTCGAGGGGAGAGTGTTGTCCACGTACCCTCGTAGACCGTAAGCGGAAGCATTATGACAACGCGGTTGATGTAGTCGTACGTCTTCACGATCCGACCGATCCAAGTACCGAACGTACGGCACCTCCGAGTTCAGCACACGTTCAGCTCGATGACGATCCCCGGACCCCGATCCAGCAAAGTGTCAGGGATGAGTTCCGTCAGCACGACGGCGTGGTGACGATGATGATGCTCTACCGGCGCAGGGCTTCGCCTAAACTCCGCGACAATATGACTGAGGTGGAATATGGTGGAGGGAGGCACCGCACACGGCTAAGGAACGATCCGTAGATCAACTTGTGTGTCTAGGGTGCCCCCCGCCCCCGTATATAAAGGAGCAAGGGGGGTGCGGCCGGCCCTAGGAGGAGGCGCGCCGGAGGAGTCCTACTCCCACCGGGAGTAGGACTCCCCCCTTTCCCTAGTTGGACTAGGACTTGGGGGAAGGAGGAGAGGGGGAAAAGGAAAGGGGGGGCGCCGCCCCCCTCCTTGTCCTATTCGGACTTGGGGGGGAGGGTCGCGCGGCTGCCCCTTGGCCCTTCCCCTCTTCCTCCACTAGGCCCACTAAGGCCCATTAGGTCACCGGGGGGGTCCGGTAACCTCCCGGTACTCCGGTAAAATGCCGATTTCACCCGGAACACTTCCGATGTCCAAACATAGGCTTCCAATATATCAATCTTTATGTCTCGACCATTTTGAGACTCCTCGTCATGTCCGTGATCACATTCGGGACTCTGAACAAACTTCGGTACATCAAAACTTATAAACTCATAATAAAATTGTCATCGTAACGTTAAGCGTGCGAACCCTATGGGTTCGAGAACTATGTAGACATGACCTAGAACTATTCTCGGTCAATAACCAATAGCGGAACCTGGATGCTCATATTGGCTCCTACATATTCTACGAAGATCTTTATCGGTCAAACCGCATAACAACATACGTTGTTCCCTTTGTCATCGGTATGTTACTTGCCCGAGATTCGATCGTCGGTATCCAATACCTAGTTCAATCTCGTTACCGGCAAGTCTCTTTACTCGTTCCGTATACATCATCCCGCAACTAACTCATTAGCTACATTGCTTGCAAGGCTTATAGTGATGTGCATTACCGAGAGGGCCCAGAGATACCTCTCCGACAATCGGAGTGACAAAACCTAATCTCGAAATACGCCAACCCAACATGTACCTTCGGAGACACCTGTAGTACTCCTTTATAATCACCCAGTTACGTTGTGACGTTTGGTAGCACCCAAAGTGTTCCTCCGGTAAACGGGAGTTGCATAATCTCATAGTTACAGGAACATGTATAAGTCATGAAGAAAGCAATAGCAATATACTAAACGATCAAGTGCTAGGCTAACATAATGGGTCATGTCAATCACATCATTCTACTAATGATGTGATCCCATTAATCAAATGACAACACATGTCTATGGTTAGGAAACATAACCATCTTTGATTAATGAGCTAGTCAAGTAGAGGCATACTAGTGACGTTATGTTGGTCTATGTATTCACACATGTATAATGTTTCCGGTTAATACAATTCTAGCATGAATAATAAACATTTATCATGATATGAGGAAATAAATAATAACTTTATTATTGCCTCTAGGGCATATTTCCTTCAGTCTCCCACTTGCACTAGAGTCAATAATCTAGATTACACAGTAATGATTCTAACACCCATGGAGTCTTGGTGCTGATCATGTTTTGCTCGTGAGAGAGGCTTAGTCAATGGGTCTGCAACATTCAGATCCGTATGTATCTTGCAAATCTCTATGTCCCCACCTGGACTTGGTCCCGGATGGAATTGGAGTGTCTCTTGATGTGCTTGGTCCTCTTGTGAAATCTGGATTCCTTTGCCAAGGCAATTGCACCAGTATTGTCACAGAAGATCTTCATTGGTCCCGATGCACTATGTATGACACCTAGATCGGAAATGAACTCCTTCATCCAGACTCCTTCGTTTGCTGCTTCCAAAGCAGCTATGTACTCCGCTTCACATGTAGATCCCGCCACGACGCTTTGTTTAGAACTACACCAACTTACAGCTCCACCGTTTAATAAAAACATGTATCCGGTTTGCGATTTAGAATCGTCCGGATCAGTGTCAAAGCTTGCATCGACGTAACCATTTACGACTAGCTCTTTGCCACCTCCATATACGAGAAACATATCCTTAGTCCTTTTCAGGTATTTCAGGATGTTCTTGACCGCTGTCCAGTGATCCACTCCTGGATTACTTTGGTACCTTCC
Organism: Triticum aestivum; assembly: GCF_018294505.1. Taxonomy (NCBI): domain Eukaryota; kingdom Viridiplantae; phylum Streptophyta; class Magnoliopsida; order Poales; family Poaceae; genus Triticum; species Triticum aestivum. Next base: position 611,674,235 of record NC_057807.1, on the reverse strand, counting down.
TGCCAAGCTTATTGCTAAGCATACGTCAGGTCTGGTACACAACATTGCATACATGATAGAGCCTATGGCTGAAGCATAGGGAACATCTTTCATTTTCTCTCTATCTTCTGCTGTGGTCGGGCATTGAGTCTGACTCAACTTCACACCTTGTAGCACGGGCAAGAACCCTTTCTTTGCCTGATCCATTTTGAACTTTTTCAAAATTTTATCAAGGTATGTGCTTTGTGAAAGTCCTATTAAGCGTCTTGATCTCTCTCTATAAATCTTGATGCCCAATATGTAAGCAGCTTCAACGAGGTCTTTCACTGAAAAACTTTTATTCAAGTATCCCTTTATGCTATCCAGAAATTCTATATCATTTCCAATTAATAATATGTCATCTACATATAATATCAGAAATGCTACAGAGCTCCCACTCACTTTCTTGTAAATACAGGCTTCTTCAAAAGTCTGTATAAAACCATATGCTTTGATCACACTATCAAAGCGTTTATTCCAACTCCGAGAAGCTTGCACCAGTCCATAGATGGATCGCTGGAGCTTGCACACTTTGTTTGCACCTTTTGGATCAACAAAACCTTCTGGTTGCATCATATACAACTCTTCTTCCAGAAATCCATTCAAGAATGCAGTTTTGACATCCATTTGCCAAATTTCATAATCATAAAATGCAGCAATTGCTAACATGATTCAGACAGACTTAAGCATCGCTACGGGTGAGAAAGTCTCATCGTAGTCAACCCCTTGAACTTGTCGAAAACCTTTTGCAACAAGTCGAGCTTTATAGACAGTTACATTACCATCAGCGTCGGTCTTCTTCTTAAAGATCCATTTATTCTCAATGGCTTGCCGATCATCGGGCAAGTCAACCAAAGTCCATACTTTGTTTTCATACATGGATCCCATCTCAGATTTCATGGCCTCTAGCCATTTTTCGGAATCTGGGCTCATCATCGCTTCCTCATAGTTCGTAGGTTCATCATGGTCAAGTAACATGACTTCCAGAATAGGATTACCGTACCACTCTGGTGCGGATCTTACTCTGGTAGACCTATGAGGTTCAGTAGGAACTTGATCTGAAGTTTCGAGATCAATATCATTAGCTTCCTCACTAATTGGTGTAGGTGTCACAGAAACCGATTTCTGTGATGAACTACTTTCAAATAAGGGAGCAGGTACAGTTACCTCATCAAGTTCTACTTTCCTCCCACTCACTTCTTTCGAGAGAAACTCCTTCTCTAGAAAGGATCCATTCTTAGCAACGAATGTCTTGCCTTCGGATCTGTGATAGAAGGTGTACCCAACTGTCTCCTTTGGGTATCCTATGAAGACACATTTCTCCGATTTAGGTTCGAGCTTATCTGGTTGAAGTTTCTTCACATAAGCATCACAGCCCCAAACTTTAAGAAACGACAACTTTGGTTTCTTGCCAAACCACAGTTCATAAGGCGTCGTCTCAACGGATTTTGATGGTGCCCTATTCAACATGAATGCGGCCGTCTCTAAAGCATAACCCCAGAACGATAGCGGTAAATCAGTAAGAGACATCATAGATCGCACCATATCTAGTAAAGTACGATTACGACGTTCGGACACACCATTTCTTTGTCGTGTTCCAGGTGGCGTGAGTTGCGAAACTATTCTGCATTGTTTCAAATGTAAACCAAACTCGTAACTCAAATATTCTCCTCCACGATCAGATCGTAGAAACTTTATTTTCTTGTTACGATGATTTTCCACTTCACTCTGAAATTCTTTGAACTTTTCAAATGTTTCAGACTTGTGTTTCATTAAGTAGATATACCCATATCTGCTTAAATCATCTGTGAAGGTGAGAAAGTAACGATATCCGCCATGAGCTTCAACATTCATTGGACCACATACATCTGTATGTATTATTTCCAACAAATCTGTTGCTCTCTCCATTGTACCGGAGAACGGTGTTTTAGTCATCTTGCCCATAAGGCACGGTTCGCAAGTACCAAGTGATTCCAAAAGTCCATCAGTATGGAGTTTCTTCATGCGCTTTACACCGATATGACCTAAACGGCAGTGCCACAAATAATTTGCACTATCATTATCAACTCTGCATCTTTTGGCTTCGACTTTATGAATATGTGTATCACTACTATCGAGATTCAATAAAAATAGACCACTCTTCAAGGGTGCATGACCATAAAAGATATTACTCATATAAATAGAACAACCATTATTCTCTGATTTAAATGAATAACCGTCTCGCATCAAACAAGATCCAGATATAATGTTCATGCTCAACGCTGCCACCAAATAACAATTATTCAGGTCTAAAATTAATCCCGAAGGTAGATGTAGAGGTAGCGTGCCGACCGCGATCACATCGACTTTGGAACCGTTTCCCACGCGCATCGTCACCTCGTCCTTGGCCAGTGCTCGCTTATTCTGTAGTCCCTGTTTCGAGTTGCAAATATTAGCAACAGAACCAGTATCAAATACCCAGGTGCTACTGCGAGCTCTAGTAAGGTACACATCAATAACATGTATATCACATATACCTTTGTTCACCTTGCCATCCTTCTTATCCGCCAAATACTTGGGGCAGTTCCGCTTCCAGTATCCAGTCTATTTGCGGTAGAAGCACTTAGTTTCAGGCTTAGGTCCAGACTTGGGTTTCTTCTCTTGAGAAGCAACTTGCTTGTTGTTCTTCTTGAAGTTCCCCTTCTTCTTCCCTTTGCCCTTTTTCTTGAAACTAGTGGTCTTGTTGACCATCAACACTTGATGCTCCTTCTTGATTTCTACCTCCGCAGCTTTTAGCATTGCGAAGAGCTCGGGAATTGTCTTGTTCATCCCTTGCATATTATAGTTCCTCACGAAGCTCTTGTAGCTTGGTGGTAGTGATTGGAGAATTCTGTCAATGACGCTATCATCCGGAAGATTAACTCCCAGTTGAATTAAGTGATTATTATACCCAGACATTTTGAGTATATGCTCACTGACAGAACTATTCTCCTCCATCTTGCAGCTGTAGAACTTATTGGAGACTTCATATCTCTCAATCCGGGCATTTGATTGAAATATTAACTTCAACTCCTGGAACATCTCATATGCTCCATGACGTTCAAAACATCGTTGAAGACCCGGTTCTAAGCCGTAAAGCATGGCACATTGAACTATCGAGTAGTCATCAGCTTTGCTCTGCCAGACGTTCTTAACGTCGTCAGTTGCATCAGCAGCAGGCCTGGCACCCAGCGGTGCTTCCAAGACGTAATTCTTCTGTGCAGCAATGAGGATAATCCTCAGGTTACGGACCCAATCCGTGTAATTGCTACCATTATCTTTCAACTTTGTTTTCTCAAGGAACGCATTAAAATTCAACGGAACAACAACACGAGCCATCTATCTACAACAAACATAGACAAGCAAAATACTATCAGGTACTAAGTTCATGATAAATTTAAGTTCAATTAATCATATTACTTTAGAACTCCCACTTAGACAGACATCTCTCGAGCCATCTAAGTGATCACGTGATCCAAATCAACTAAACCATAACCGATCATCACGTGAGATGGAGTAGTTTTCAATGGTGAACATCACTATGTTGATCATATCTACTATATGATTCACGCTCGACCTTTCGGTCTCCGTGTTCCGAGGCCATATCTGCATATGCTAGGCTCGTCAAGTTTAACCTGAGTATTCTGCGTGTGCAAAGCTGGCTTGCACCCGTTGTAGATGGACGTAGAGCTTATCACACCCGATCATCACGTGGTGTCTGGGCACGACGAACTTTGGCAACGGTGCATACTTAGGGAGAACACTTCTTGATAATTTTTAGTAAGAGATCATCTTAAAATGCTACCGTCAATCAAAGCAAGATAAGATGTATAAAGGATAAACATCACATGCAATCAATATAAGTGATATGATATGGCCATCATCATCTTGTGCTTGTGATCTCCATCTCCGAAGCACCATCGTGATCACCATCGTCACCGGCGCGACACCTTGATCTCCATTGTAGCATCGTTGTCATTTACGCCATCTATTGCTTCTACGACTATCGCTACCGCTTAGTGATAAAGTAAAGCAATTACAGGGCGTTTGCATTTCATACAATAAAGCGACAACCATATGGCTCCTGCCAGTTGCCGATAACTTCGGTTACAAAACATGATCATCTCATACAATAAAATATAGCATCACGTCTTGACCATATCACATCACAACATGCCCTGCAAAAACAAGTTAGACGTCCTCTACTTTGTTGTTGCAAGTTTTACGTGACTGCTATGGGCTTAGCAAGAACCGTTCTTACCTACGCATCAAAACCACAATGATAGTTCGTCAAGTTAGTGTTGTTTTAACCTTCGCAAGGACCGGGCGTAGCCACACTCGATTCAGCTAAAGTGAGAGAGACAGACACCCGCCAGCCACCTTTAAGCACGAGTGCTCGTAACGGTGAAACCAGTCTCGCGTAAGCGTACGCGTAATGTCGGTCCGGGCCGCTTCATCTCACAATACCGCCGAACCAAAGTATGACATGCTGGTAAGCAGTATGACTTGTATCGCCCACAACTCACTTGTGTTCTACTCGTGCATATGACATCTACGCATAAAACCAGGCTCTGATACCACTATTGGGGAACGTAGTAATTTCAAAAAATTTCTACGTACACGCAAGATCATGGTGATGGCATAGCAACAAGAGGGGAGAGTGTTGTCCATGTACCCTCGTAGATCGTAAGCGGAAGCGTTATGACAACGTGGTTGATGTAGTCGTACGTCTTCACGATCCGACCGATCCAAGTACCGAACGTACGGCACCTCTGCGTTCAGCACACGTTCAGCTCGATGACGATCCCCGGACTCCGATCTAGCAAAGTGTCGGTGATGAGTTTTGTCAGCACGACGGCGTGGTGACGATGATGATGCTCTACCGGTGCAGGGCTTCGCCTAAACTCCGCGACGATATGGCCGAGGTGGAATATGGTGGAGGGGGGCACCGCACACGGCTAAGGAACGATCCGTAGATCAACTTGTGTGTCTAGGGTGCCCCCCCCGCCCCCGTATATAAAGGAGCAAGGGGGGGGGTGCGGCCGGCCCTAGGAGGAGGCGCGCCGGAGGAGTCCTACTCCCACCGGGAGTAGGACCCCCCCCTTTCCCTAGTTGGACTAGGACTTGGG
>NC_057807.1:611661288-611668790 GCF_018294505.1 Triticum aestivum | reverse complement strand
GGGCGCACGGCTGCCCCTTGGCCCCTTCTCCTCTTCCTCCACTAGGCCCACTAAGGCCCATTAGGTCACTGGGGGGTTCCGGTAACCTCTCGGTACTCCGGTAAAATGCCGATTTCACCCGGAACACTTCCGATGTCCAAACATAGGCTTCCAATATATCAATCTTTATGTCTCGACCATTTCGAGACTCCTCGTCATGTCCATGATCACATTCGGGACTCCGAACAAACTTCGGTACATCAAAACTTATAAACTCATAATAAAACTGTCATCGTAACGTTAAGCGTGCGGACCCTACGGGTTCGAGAACTATGTAGACATGACCTAGAACTATTCTCGGTCAATAACCAATAGCGGAACTCGGATGCTCATATTGGCTCCTACATATTCTACGAAGATCTTTATCGGTCAAACCGCATAACAACATACGTTGTTCCCTTTGTCATCGGTATGTTACTTGCCCGAGATTCGATCGTCGGTATCCAATACCTAGTTCAATCTCGTTACCGGCAAGTCTCTTTACTCGTTCCGTAATACATCATCCTGCAACTAACTCATTAGCTACATTGCTTGCAAGGCTTATAGTGATGTGCATTACCGAGAGGGCCCAGAGATACCTCTCCGACAATCGGAGTGACAAAACCTAATCTCGAAATACGCCAACCCAACATGTACCTTCGGAGACACCTGTAGTACTCCTTTATAATCACCCAGTTACGTTGTGACGTTTGGTAGCACCCAAAGTGTTCCTCCGGTAAACGGGAGTTGCATAATCTCATAGTTACAGGAACATGTATAAGTCATGAAGAAAGCAATAGCAATATACTAAACGATCAAGTGCTAGGCTAACATAATGGGTCATGTCAATCACATCATTCTACTAATGATGTGATCCCATTAATCAAATGACAACACATGTCTATGGTTAGGAAACATAACCATCTTTGATTAATGAGCTAGTCAAGTAGAGGCATACTAGTGACGTTATGTTGGTCTATGTATTCAGACATGTATAATGGTTCCGGTTAATACAATTCTAGCATGAATAATAAACATTTATCATGATATGAGGAAATAAATAATAACTTTATTATTGCCTCTAGGGCATATTTCCTTCAGTAGCGCGGTTTTATACCCCTCGCTACTACTAAGTATGAGGTAGGTGAAGTCGCCATATCCTCGGCTGAATCCCCATCTCCTCCCCCAAATCCCTCCTCTCTTCCACCACTCTCTCCTCTCACTTCCCATACGCTCTCACATGGACCTCTTGCCCATGCGCCCATCCTCCTCCGTGGCGCCGAAAGAGGCCGCCGCCTCGCTCCACCAGCGTCTAGGAGCTAGCCGGTCTTCCACCGACGTCTAGGAGGCCGCCGCCCCGCGCCACCACACCGGAGCACCTCACCATCGGTGACTAGCTCCGCTGCTCCCTACGTCACCTTCCTCTCTCCCTCAGTTTTCCTTTTCTCTCTCTCCCTCTGGTTTGACTCACCCTCCCATGTCCATGCCCGTGCAGGTCATCGCCATGGATGACCCAGAGCTATCTGCCATGGTCGGGAAGAGGAGTCCCACGCCGCGGCCTGGGTCTGCCATAGAATCGGGCCCTCTCCAACAACCACTTATGGATCTGGTCTTCCGCTGTCCATTCATGCCTGCGACGATGCAAATCATCGCTAGATTGAACCACTGCTGCCATTGACAACACACACGTGATCAAGTTTTTTTTTGTTTTTGAAAGTAATAGTAGTAGCGCGGTGTATAAGACCCGCTATAGCTAATTAGCAGTAGCGCTGTTTGCAATGCATGCTACAGCTAACCATGTATAGCAGTAGCGTGTGTCAACACACACTACTGCTACAAGTTAGCTGTGGCGCCGTATCAGTACCGCGGGCACCCGCGCTACTGATACACCCAAAACCCGCGCTGCTGCTAGGCTTTTCCCTAGTAGTGTGATGAAACGGGACCAATCCCATGGAGGTTAACGTGTGTTTATGGAGAAGCGCAGGTAGCGGCAAGGCAAAACACATGGGATACTATACGAGATATAGCGGGATTTTCCCCTCTCCCATGGATGTTGATCGGAGATTTCAACGAGGTGTTGCATGCTAGGGAACATGATGGAGTTGGTCAGAGAAGCCAAAGTCAGATTGCAGCGTTTAGATCAGTTGTGGATGACTGTGCCCTGCTCGATCTAGGGTATATAGGAATTCCATGGACTTTTGAGCACAAAGTTACTGGCGGATCATATACAAGAGTAAGACTCGATAGGGCACTCGCTTGCAGTGCATGGACTACGCAGTTCCCAAGGGCGCGTGTGGATCACCTCACAGCAAGCTCGTCGGATCACGCACCCATTATCATGCATCCATGTGGAGAACAGGAGGGAAGACAGCGACAACACACGTTTCGGTATGAAACTATGTGTGAATCCCATGACCAGTTGCATGCAAAGGTCGCCAATGAGTGGGGGGGGGCGCCGGCCAACAGTTCAGTGGTGGAAATCAAAGGGAAGCTGGAAGCCCTAGCCTTGTCTTTATTTGCATGGGACAAGTCCACGTTCGGGAATGTGCGCAAGCAGATTAGATCCCTAAAACGTGAGATTGAGATTTTGCAGAGTGTGCCCGGGAGGGTTGGCCCCTCTCACAGAGAATTAAAGATCAAGGAGAATCTGATTGAGCTCTATCACAGAGAAGAGTTGATGTGGAGGCAGCGTGCTAGAGTTGAATGGCTCCGGGCAGGTGATAAGAATACGCGGTTCTTCCACTTAAGGGCGAGTATGCGCAGAAGAAAAAACTTGATTGAGTTACTGGTACAGGAGGATGGTAACTCTACGGAGGACATACAAACGATGAAGGATTTGGTTAACTCCTTCTACAGTAATCTTTACATGTCTGAAGGGGTCCATGATATGAATGAGGTGTTGAATACAGTACCAGTTAAGGTAACCGCCCAGATGAATGAACAATTGAATGCACCTTACACTGCCGAGGAGGTCAAGACCGCGTTATTTCAGATGGCGCCGACGAAGGCTCCCGGACCTGATGGTTTCCCCGCTCATTTTTTCCAACGCCACTGGGAGGTTTGTGGCGAGGAGGTTGCCAGAGTGGTACTTCGTATTGCCTCAGGTACCGAAAGCGCAAAGGAGATCAACAATACGGTGCTAGTCCTAATCCTGAAGGTAAAAAACCCTATGCTGCTTACACAATTCCGTCCAATCAGTTTGTGTAACGTATTGTATAAGGTTGCATCAAAGGTGATAGCTAATCACTTGAAGTTAATTCTGTCGGAGATTATTTTTGAGGAGCAGTCGACCTTCGTCCCGGGTAGATTAATAACGGATAACATCATTGCTGCTTACGAATGCCTTCATTTTATGAAGAGAAACAAAGCTCAGGTTCACAGGTCGTGTGCATTGAAGTTGGATATGATGAAGGCATATGACCGTGTTGAATGGGACTATCTCAGAGCAATCATGTTGAAGCTTGGTTTCACTCAGAATTGGGTAGATATTGTGATGGGGATGGTGTCATCTGTCTCCTTCTCGGTTATGTTTAATGGAGAAAAATTGGAAGAGTTCAACCCTACGCGTGGTATCCATCAAGGGGATCCTATTTCACCCTATTTGTTTTTGCTGGCAGCAAAGGGCCTTTCGTGCCTCTTAAAATCTTGTGTTCAGTCATCTAACCTTGGAGGAATTAAAGTGGCTTCAACGACTCTGCCGATAAACCACTTGTTGTTTGCAGATGACAGCCTGTTGTTTTTTAAAGCAAATTTGGAAGGGGCGGAAGAAGTTTCTCTCTTATTGGAGACTTATGCAAGGGCTTCTGGGCAAAGAGTGAACAGGGACAAATCGTCATGTTTCTTCAGCAAGGGATGTCCAGAAACAGTGAGACAGCAGGTGAAACAAATCTTGCAAGTTTCCAATGAACAACTTAGTGAGAAATTTTTGGGATTGCCTACGGATGTTGGTTCTTCCAAGAATGGAGCGTTCAAGTATCTTATTGACCTCTTATGGAACAAGATAAGAGGATGGATGGAGAAGTCACTCTCTGCTGCGGGGAAGGATGTGCTTATCAAATCAGTGGCACAAGTCATTCCGGTCTTCTCAATGTCTTGTTTCAAACTGCCTCGAGGATTATGTGAAAAGTTAACCTCAGCCATAAGAGCCTTCTAGTGGGGCAACAAACAAGGGAAGAGGAAACCCTATTGGGTGTCTTGGGATAGTATGACAATGCTGAGGTATATGGGTGGTCTTGGTTTTCGCGATTTTGAACTTTTTAACTTGGCTCTCCTGGCTCGGCAATCTTGGAGGATCTTGGTCTCTCTGGATTCACTTAGTGCTCGAATTCTAAAAGATGTATACTTCCCAAACAACTCAATCCTTGAAGCAAATATTGGAAGCCACCCATCTCAGGTCTGGAGGGCTATTCTGGAAGGAAGGGACATTATGAAGCAGGGCCTAATTAGGCGAATTGGGGACGGATCAGAAACGGAAATATGGAGTACAAATTGGACCCCGCGGGCAGAGTTAATGAGGCCACTCGTCTCTAGAGTCCTAGACCCACCCCAACTAGTGGCTGAGTTGATTGACTCAGGAAATGCACGCTGGAATATGGAGCTGGTGAACCAGATGTTTCTGCCGTTTGATGCACATGCAATCTTTCAGATTCCAATCTGCGTTAGGAATGTGTTCGATTATTGGTCCGGGATGTATGAGAAATCGGGCATCTTCAGTGTACGCTCGTGTTATCGCATGATAGTTGAAACCAAGGAGAGGAGAGAGGACTGGTTGGAATCACGACCTGCTGCGTCTAACCGCCGAGAGGATGAGCTTGCTTGGGTCCGACTATGGAAGACCACGGTTCCGGCTAAAATCCGGTTATTTTTGTGGAGGCTGGCGCTCCAGTCTATACCAACAGAAGATGTCAGGATGCACCGGAATATGACTACGCGTTGCACATGTGCTATTTGTGGGGCTCCGGACTCCTGGAAGCACAGTTTACTGGAGTGTACTGCTGCTCGCTGTGTCTGGTCACTAGTTGATCAAGAATTGATTGATGAACTTCAGAGCAACACCGAACAAAACGCAAGGAGGTGGTTATTTACCATGATCGAACAACTTTCACATGAAAAGTTCACCACAGTAGCAGTCACCCTTTGGGCCGTTTGGTGGGCGAGACGGAAGCTAATACATGAAGGTATAAATCAAAGCCCTCTGTCCACATATATGTTCATCACACATTTCATCTCAGAGCTCGAACAGGAGAAGAACAAAGTTCAGGACCATGTGATCAGACAAAAGACTTCAGTAACGAGAAGATGGATTCCGGCTACGCCAGGCTGCGCCAAGATCAATGTGGATGTCGTGGTTTCTCGAGGAGTTGGAGCAGTCGCGGCTGTGTGTAGGAACAATAACGGAGACTATCTTGGATCTTCGGTGTTCGTCGTTCGAGGTTTGATAGATCCGTCTACTCTAGAGGCTATTGCATGCAGAGAAGGTTTATCTCTGGCTGAAGATTTGGGGCTACAGAATATGGTGATCGCGTCGGACTGTCTAGAAGTAGTGAAGCACATCAAGGAAAAATCAGGCGGAAACTATGGTGGAGTGGTGAAGGAGATAACTTTGTGGCAATCTCTGTTTAGTTCTTTCTGTTTTAAGTTTGAATCAAGAGTCTCAAATTTTGAGCCTCACAAATTAGCTAGGCATGCTGTAAAGTTGGTTCATGGCCAACATGTTTGGCTGGGGCTACCACATGACATTTCTGTAATACCGGTAGCAATACCAATTAATGAATAAAGCCTAGCTTCTTTGCTCAAAAAAAAACTTAGGGCATCTCTTGATTCTCGAGAAATTTTTTTTAGGGCATCTCTTCCCTAAAAAGAAAAAGTTAGGTAACCGGGAGGTCTTGAGTTCAACTCTCAATGAAAGCATCCCTTTTCCTTATTTCCCCTTTTTCTTCTCATGTATCAAAAACAAAATCTCCAACGCAGCCCCGCAGAACGCGTGCATGAGCCGGTCATCTAAAATCGTGCCTCCCCTCAAAAAAAATTCTAACATTGTGCCTCATTTTATGCTTCAGTGTGAATTGAACAAACAGGTGAATTTCATGCAAAGCAGACGATTTTCATTTAATTCGGACCAAATTCATGAAAAGTTTGACATGTTTCATAAAACAAACATGGACATGACATTTTTTTGACATAGCTAAGTTATCCTAGTCCAAATCTTCGTCAAGATGTCGCTGATCGAGGTGGATGGGCCAGCCTCGTGGTCCCGGCATGAACCGCGCGGGCAGCATGAATGAGGCAGAGCTGCCAACATTGGCAACAGTGTTCCCATCCGTGCTCGTCGATGTCGTCTTCACTACAAGAAACCTGATAATCCATGACGGATTCCTGATGACATTTTCAAATACTGTCATGGATGAGTTGGTACAGCCCCGCAAGCCCGCTGAGGCCCACTAAAGCCCGGCTAATTGTTCCCCATATAAAAACCTAACCCTAACACCATCCTCTTCGGCCCCCTCCCTCCGCCGCAGCCTCCTCCCAATCCCGCATCGTCTCCAACACATCGCCCCAACTCGCCGCCTCCCTCCTCCCGCAGCTCACCGCCGGCCCTCCCCTCCTCTCACCTCGCAGCTCTGTCGACTGCTAGCTCCGCCACAACCCCCACCCATCCATCCCTCTGGCGACCCATCTCTCTCTCCCTCCTACGAACCGTCACGCCGCCACCAACGCCCGTCGATTCCGGCGACATCCACCACCGCGCAACACGGTCGTGACCTCGTCTCCGACCCATCCGTCCTCCAGTACGACTGGATCCGCCGCTCCCGACCTCCGACACCCGTCCACGACCTCTAGCCCATGGATAGGGTTTCGTTTCAGCGTCGCATTCGTCGGCGACGCATCTCTCTGCCGTACATGGCTCTCCTTCGCGCCCTATCCTCCTCCTGGATGGATCCCCTTAGCTCGGTGCGCGCGCGTTGGGCTGGGCGGCATCGACCCCGACCCCCTCTGCCTCGTATTAACAGATTGATCTGTGACATCTAAGGACTGTCACGTATTAACAGATTTCTTGTAGTGCTTTGCGTCTACCTCTGCCTCGATCTCGCTGAACAGGACGTCACGCTCAACCTCCATGACACACAACCGCTGCCACTCGCGGCGGATGTCGTGAGCACTGCGCATGGACTCGTATAGCGCCTGATGCTCGTCCACGAAGGTCGGATTCTCCGCGGCCAGGGCCACGACGACCTCCTCGTTCACTTGCTCGCTATGTCCCTTCACGAGCAGTGTTGCTTGCGGGGTTGCTGGTTGTACCACTCCTCCTCCTGCAGCATCCAAAACACGAAGACCCGTGGCGCAACATCTCCAGGATTTGCTTAAGGAAGGAGAATTGAAGAAAGAGGACAGGGGACAACTGCAGGAGGGCTCTGCCCACTAGAATGCCATGAGCGGGCACTTGTTGCATGACTTTCATGTCATTTGTTATCCATTATGAATGG